>NC_058081.1:14407727-14412727 GCF_014858855.1 Bufo gargarizans
ACATGGTGGGGCAGTATGTTTGCACATGCCCACACGAACTGACTGATGGGTCTGCCCCTGCAACTTCTTGGTCTCCAAATTGGGCACAAGGCCTGAGCTTGCCCTTTACGCATTGGAGGTGCTGGCCTTCCCTGCAGCCAGTGTATTGTCTGAACGTGTGTTTAGCACGACTGGAGGGCGTTATCACAGGTTATATTTCCCAATATTTTGGGGTGTACCCTAATTTAAAAAAAAATTAAAATTTAAAACCAATAAGCAGTATAGGCTACCTCCTCCTCCTCCACAGCCGCTTCCACCTACACCGCCACATCCACTGCCTCCTCAACCTCCTACTCCATATGGACCTCGTCTTCCTAGATCAAGATTATTATTATTGTTTTTTACATATTTTATGTTATTTAAAGTCACATTTGTTCGCAGAGCACTTGCCATGCTCTTAACCACATTTTGATGCCATTTGCATCCCTCTAGCCCTTTCCATGACATTTTTAGAGCCATTTTAGTGCTCAAAAGTTTGGGTTCGGGGTCAAGTTCGGGTCAAGTTCGGGTCACGAACCCAAACTTTTTTGTGAAGTTCGGCTGAACCCGTCGAACCCGAACATCCAGGTGTCTGCTCAATACTAAGTAAAACCAGTCACACAGTCACAGGCTACTGTTGTCTGCAGATGCGTGTTTAAATCAGCCATTGACAGGAAGCATGTGAAACCGTCACTGAGCCTAATTGACCTGACATCCCTTCTCCCAGATAAGTCGACCAGTTCCAGTGTCAGAGGAACTGGTGGCTTCAGCAGCAGAACAAACCTGACATAACAGAAACCGAGAGGTCTGGTTCCCCACGGGGTCACTGACAGATATTTTGTATCATCCCTATCGCCTCATCAATTGTAAGCTCTTGGGATGAAAGTCTTCATTCTTCTTGTTTTAAAGTGTAAAGCACTGTGGAATATGCTGGTGCTATATAAATAAAGGCTATTGCTGCTTTCAACTGAAGAACATCTCCCATATTTGTCCCATCCTGACTCGTGAGTCATCTAATATGTTAATGCATGTCCTTGTCATCTGCCATCTGGACTACTGCAACATCCTCTTTTTTGGCCTCCAATCTAGCACTCTTGCACCACTCATGCACCTATCTGTAGCTCTCCCCTCATTTCTCCTCTGCCTCACCCCCATACTAACAACTACTCACAGTATAAGGCTGTCCACAGTTTTTCCTCTTCTTACATCTTTGATCTGGTTTCCCAATACATCCTCACACATAATCTTCGATCCTCAGAGGACCTCCTTCTTGGATCGCCTATTTTCTGTTCATAGCACAATCATCTACAAGATTTATCTGGCATACTCTGGAACTCACTACTTCAGCACATTAGACTCTTCCTCAACATCCAAACCTCCAAAAGCAACCCAAAAATACACCTTTTCACAAAAGCCTATCACCTGTAATACATATGCTGCATGGCCAGCTTTTACTTTCAACTATTGTCTCCCTCCTTATTTTTATTTTTTTTATTATTAAATTTCATTTAATTATTCCAAAACATTAAATGTACCAGAAAAATATACATTCTCATTAAAGCCAAACACTACCCTAAATTCCTCTCCCCACCACAATAGCCCCTAGAAGTAGCCACAAATAAAATTTTTATTTCACCTTAAATCAAAGATCACAGGCATGGGCTTGTCTGTCTCTTATTTTCTTCTGGATCAAGGGCGTTGAGCCGTGAATTCCATATATTTAACCATTTATTAGGCCTGTATTCAGTTTTAAATTATCTAAATGTTAATGTCATACAATGTAACATATTTATTCCACATCAGGAGGGTAGGTACTGTATACGAATGACAGTCTATAAAGGTGGACTTACATGGGGCGACTAGAAGCCGATTGTCGGGAAGGAAGCGTTCCTTCCTGATAGTCAGCTGCTCATTAAGTGAAGGAGAAGTTCTGCATTTACATGCAGCGATCAACTCCACAGAATGAGAACAAGTGATCATTACTGCGATCGCTCATCCTCATAAAGCAGCATTGTTTCTGGGCAGCAGAGTTCTGTTTAGATAGCACATTCCGCTGTCCAGAAATGATAATTTACTTCTAGAGATAAGCAAATTTATGAAAAGTTTGATTTGGCTGATTCGCCAAATTTTCCCCCAAAAATTTGTTTGTGATGAATTACTTTGTCACAAAGCGCCTTTTTTTGTAAGTAGCCGGTACAATGACAGGGAGCTGTGATAGCGCCGCCACCGTCATTGTACCCCTCAGATGCCGCGTTCATACATGTGAAATTAACATAAAAAAAAATTAAATCAAACTTACCTCCTCCAACGCATGGGATTTCAGCCGAGATCTTCAATCAAGATGGCGGCTGGCGGCCCATTGCGAGCAAATGGAGGAAGTAAGTATGATTTTTTTTTTTACACTATTTCAGGTTAAATCGATTCGCTAACATGAAGCACAAGAAAATTCGGCTTTGAGGGAAATCTAATTTTCCTAAAATTTGGATCAAATTCCACTTTGTGGGATTCGATTCGCTCATCTCTATTTACTTCGAAGCACCAACGAGCGTATCTGTCCTTCATTGAATGATCGGCTGCACCTTTAGATGGGCAGATTGTTGGGAACGGGTGTTCGCAGATTCCCGATAATCTCTGTCCGAATATCACTCCATCTAAATCCACCTTAACAATAACTACACGAGCCCCAAAAAAATATTTACCTATACAGGTACATTGGAGTGAAATAAATAAATTCTCAACAAATTCACAAATGCACAATAGTTCACATTTAAAGGAATATAATATGGTGGGGCATCACCATATTAGATGTATCCAGTCAGCCTGTATAATTTTACATTTTGGCCGATTTCAGATGAGCGAGTGTCACGCTGCGGACTCGCAACGCAGCACCGTCTTGGACTCTCAGTGCTGTTGAAGTCACATAACATTATATTGATTTATGATGGTATGCGACCCTGGCAGTGCGGGAACTTCAGGACGGGTACCTGCGAGTCTGCATCGTGACACTCACTCATTTGAAAGTGGCCTTAGAGCATTTATACGAGTCTCTCATATTAAACGATTTTCAACCCTACAGCTGGACAGTGATGGCCAGTTTGCATTGTTCGCCCACGAGGCTGCCATCTTTTTTTCACAAGTCCGGCAAGGCACAGGTAAGCCCTTACCTGTGCCTGTGCCGCGAGCCGGTCTGAAAACAAATGCGGTCACCGGGAGCAGGCAGTTCCGAGAACAGCCCGATGAAGGCCCCCGGTGGCTGTTCTCGGAGCTGCCTGCTCCCGCTGACTGCACTTGTTTTCAGACCGGCTCGCGCACAGGCACAGGTAAGGGCTTACCTGTGCCTCGCTGGACTTGTGAAAAAAAGATGGCAGCCCGCATGTGTTCGCGGGCGAACAATGCAAACTGGCCATCACTGCAGCTGGACTTATCCATCTTTCCTCTAGCGCTGTCCCTGGCTCTCCTACAGCAAATATCTATTGTGTCAAATAACTCCTCCTGAAACGACTACGAATCCTCCACAATGAATAAAAACTTACATCAGATGTTATGGATTTTCTTGAAAAACCAGTTCTGTATTGATGAGAATCATGTTGCATTCTTTTGTTTTCTTGAAAATAATCCTATCAAAAAAGGAAAACTGATAAAGCAATGGATAAGAATTACAACACGGCAGCTTTCCGGTCTAGAGAACCTCTGTGAGGTTAACAGGAGCAATGTAACTGCTTATATATATACAGTATATAGCATATAATTACTCTAAAGGGAATGGACTGTGTGTCTCCAGTGTTCTAGATCTCTGAGGAGGAAAACATCTAAGCATCATTTGTTGTCAAAATATCACAAAAATATCCAAAGCAAAACTTTATTAAATACAGATAATTAAGTACAAAGTTAAAGTGTACCTGAACTATTAGATAACTTTGATAACTTTTCAGAATAAGTTGCCATGTCTGCCGAGGCTCACTGTCAGTGAGGTAAATTGAGGCAGTTTCCACAGTTGGTACAATGTTAAAGAAAGTTAAGGCAACGTTGAGATGTGAGCAATATTTTTACAGTGAAAGCGCATAGAGTTACTGTACTGTACAATACTCTATGTCTGTGCGTAACCAGCTCAGGACTACCTCCTGAACCACTGTATTGAGGGCCATGATGTCCTGGGTAAACCACCTGCAAATCAATTACATTAGTGTGAGTGACGGAGCACAGGGCGCCCACAGGATGCAGGACCTTTGAGAAGCAGGAAGAAGGTCTGTGCAGCTGAACCTGATGCTTCCATCGTGGTGATGTCCCATGTTCAGGCATAACTATTAGACAAGTTTGGGTTCCTCCCTTAGGGTGCAATGTTAAATCATTGCAGTCTAGAAGCGATCAGACAATCACATGTTAAAGTCTCCTTGGGGAAATTAAAATAAGTGTAAAAAAAAGTTAAAAAAAAATTTGAAAAGAAAAATATTTTAAAATTCACCCCATATTAAAAAAAATTAAGATAATTGGTATTATTGGTACAGTATTAGTCACATCCCAAAAATTCCCAAACGATTGGAGGGCATTGCTACTACTGGGGGCACTCTTGGAAAACATTGTCGCTATTGAGGGTACTGTAAGTAAATCTGTATGGCACTTATTTTTGCAGTATTGTATTTGGGGGCATTAGGGAGAACAGTGGGGGTAGGTACAGGATAACAATGTTGGGGCACTAGGAAGAAGAGGATTATAGAAAAGTGAGGAACCTAGGATGTCTGTGTGTCAAACTCTGCAGAGTCAAGACACGGGTGGTCCGAATGGAGAACATGAGGAAAGAGAGCTTCGAAATCAGAGAAGATATCACTGGATGTAAGAGATATGTAGTGTTGCATTACCCTGCATGTTTTAAAGCACTGTATGTAATGTGCCACGTGTCCCACCTCCTCTAAGGGAATTGTCTAAGTGTACCCCTCGATTCTTCACAGTACCCCTGATGGTGGGGATAGACTTTCCTGAGCTAC